>NW_024387075.1:882500-884706 GCF_900408965.1 Simochromis diagramma
ATACCAGAGGCGCAAAACACAAGCTACTGGTAGACGAACAGTCAGCCGAGACTGCAAGACCAGACTGACCACCTGTGCACTGCCTGGATTGATTACAAAGAAGGCCTATGATCAATGCCCACAGCTGGATATGGAATGCCTAGAATGTACAAGATCAATGGGACCTAAGAGCCTTCATCAGGAACTCAAGGGGAGTGGCGTACAACACTAGAGGCCAACTCCAAGCCCATAGCAAAGTCAAATCAAGTGCGGGATCTACCAAGAGATGCCTGTCCCCCACTGCTGTTCGCATAGGCCTGAACCCCCTCAGTGAGATCATTAACAAGACTGGCTACGGATACCGACTACGGAACGGAGCAGTTGTCAGCCACCCCTGTACATGGATGACATCACAGGTATGCCAAGAGTGAACGAGACATCGATTCACTGATCCACACTACCAGGCTATACAGCAATGACATGGAAGTCGTTCGGACTGGAGAAGTGTAGTCGGAGGTAACAAGAGAGGGAAGGTAGTCAGAACTGAGGGGATTGAACTACCAGAAGGCAACATTGCAGACATAGAGGGCAGTTAAAATACCTGGGGATCCCCGCAGGCAAATGGGAACCATGAAGAGGCCGCTAGAAAGGCTGCAACCAACAAGTACCGGCAGAGGTCAGGCAAGTCCTGAGGAGTCAGCTGAAGGTAAGAACAAGATCCGGCCATCAACACGTACGCCCTGCCCGTGATCAGGTACCCTGCTGGGGTAATAGGCTGGCCAAAGGAGGAGATAGAAGCCACTGACATAAAGACAAGAAAGCTCCTTACCATGCATGGAGGGTTTCACCCCAAGTCCAGCACCCTGAGGCTGTACGCTAAGCGGAAGGAAGGGGGCCGGGGACTGGTGAGTGTCAGCACCACAGTCCAGGATGAGACAAACGAACATCCAAGAATACATTGGGAAGAGGGCCCCAACTGACGGAGTGCTCAGTGAACCTCGGGCACAGAAACCCAAGAAAAGAGTGGGAGACGAGGAACCATCATGGAAGGACAGGCCCGCCGGTATGTACCACCGGCAGATAGAGGAGGTGGCTGAATCCAGAAATCCTACCAGTGGCTGGACAAAGCTGGACTGAAAGACAGCACAGAGGCACTAACCATGGCAGCACAAGAAAAAGCTCTGAGTACAAGATATAGAGGCTGGGGTCTATCACACCAGGCAAGACCCCAGGTGCAGGCTGTGTAAAGGCCCCAGAGACAATCCAGCACATAACAGCAGGGTGCAAGATGCTAGCAGGCAAGGCATACATGGAACGCCAAAACCAAGTGGCCGGCGTAGTGTCAGGAACACTGTGCCAGTATAACCTGGAAGTCCCGAGGTCAAAATGGGAGATGCCCCCAAGGGTGGTGGAGAATGACCGAGCTAAGATCCGTGTGGGACTTCCAGATACAGACGGACAAAATGGGGTGGCTAACCAACCGGACATAGTGGTGGTAGAACAAACAGAAGAAGACGGCCGTAGTGATCGATGTAGCGGTTCCGAATGACAGCATATCAGGAAGAAGGAACACGAGAAGCTGGAGAAATACCAAGGGCTCAGAGAAGAGCCGAGAGGAGTGTGGAGGGTGAAGGTAACGGTGGTCCCGCGTGTAATCGGAGCACTAGGTGCGGTGACTCCCAAGCTAGGCGAGTGGCTCCAGCAGATCCCGGAATAACATCGGAGATCTCTGTCCAGAAGAGCGCAGTCCTGGGAACAGCTAAGATACTGCGCAGGACCCTCAAGCTCCCAGGCCTCTGGTAGAGGACCCGAGCTTGAAGGATAAACCGCCCGCAGGGGCGTGCTGGGCGTTTTTTATATATATATATACAGTGGGGCAAAAAAGTATTTAGTCAGCCACCGATTGTGCAAGTTCCCCCACCTAAAATGATGACAGAGGTCAGTAATTTGCACAAGAGGTACACTTCAACTGTGAGAGACAGAATGTGAAAAAAAATCCATGAATTCACATGGTAGGATTTGTAAAGAATTTATTCTTTACAAATATATATAAGAATATTATTTATTCTTGTTCTCTTCTGCTTGTTTTCTTTTTTCTTTCTCAGCAGGTGATCCAGGTGATTGATATATGCATTTTTTAAATTTTTTTTTCTGTTCATTCTGTTGGTTTTTGTCTTTTGCCCTTCTCCCCCCGTCCTCTTCTCACTGTTTCTCTTTCCCTCTTTCT